>NC_066586.1:4705899-4745899 GCF_905475345.1 Vespula vulgaris | reverse complement strand
TCGCGCTGAAAGAGATTTCCTCGTCGTCTTGCAATAGGTATCTGCCTAGCTACGTAATTCATACGTGTAGCAACGTAACGTAAGTACGTATGTACGTACCTATGCGTACGGATAAGAGCAAACGTCTGACTTTACTTTCCTCCTAGATCCGCTCTTTTCAAGTCGAACAACGAAATCACGAAATCGAACGAAAAAAATAAACGACTCGGCTTATCTTCGATTTTCTTCTCGTTGAACTTTAACTCCCTGATATTTTCACCAACTCAAAATTGATCCCGTCGAATCGAATTCGTTTCGTTTCATTTCGTTTCGTAACGTTTCGTATCGCATTGTATCGTATCGTTCGTTCCAGTTACGTACGAGTGATCTGTTTTATTTATTTATTTATTTATTTTTTTCATTCTTTTTTCTTTCCCTCCTCCTTCGTTTTTTCAAACGAAACGAAACTTTTGCGATTGAAATCGGTCAAACGGAAAAAATAAACGCGCGTTATTTGATATACATATTATATATCCTTGTAACATTCGTCTTCCTAGTCTCTCTAGTTTTGGAAAATAAACGCGTTTATCTTTGTTAACGCAAACGACGAATATAAACCTTAAATGTGGCGATGGATCTTTTCATCTCGGGTAAAAAACAGGAATTCCGGAAAAAGTAATTAACTGTCGTAATAGCGATAATTACCGGTGCAGTTTAACGCCACGGTAGGAAATAGGAGACGAAGAAAACTGCTCGCTCGTAAAAGCGCGATAGTCGAGTACATGTATATGATTGCTACTCAAATATTCACCCGTCTGTGTACGTTTCTCTGTGTAGATGTATCTTCCATTTTCACTGTCTCATTCTTTCTCACTCTCACTCTCGCTCAATCTTCTCTCTTTCTCTCACTCTCTTCGTATATTTCTCTCTCTTTCTTTTAAGTGTACTTGAATCGCTATCCAAAGGGAGAGAGAGAGAGAGAGAGAGAGAGAGAGAGAGAGAGAGAGAGAGATCGAGTCGTGTCGAGTATGTTGAGGCCATATTCGCTTCTAACGAGGATTGGTCTCTTTAGGTACAGATGTATACATATATGTATATATGTATGTATGTGTTAGCGGATGGTAAAGGGCGAAGGAAAATCTCGCCAACTTCATAGCTTCTACCTGGAACGCTTTACGAAGGACTTAAGGGAAGAACATTTTGCAGGTGTAGCGGCTGTATCTCCTATCTCAAGGCAAAACTTCTACGATATTTCTGTTCCTTCCATACCTTCCATTTTCATCTTTCTCTTTCTCTCTTCTACACTTTCTCCGTCTCTCTCTCTCTCTCTCTCTCTCTCTCTCTTATTCCCTTTATTATTCCCTTAGCTTCGGAATCTTTCCAGCATAACTGTCGCGTAGTTTCTAGTAAACAAGTTCACCCGATATGACGTGAGACAAGAAGAAAATTGCTACGAAATAATCGCGATATTATATATATATATATATTAGTTTGCTCTACGAGCCGTTGAAAATTTACATTTAAAATAAAACTGATCGAGTTTTAATCCCGAATTATATCTGTGCGTACCTTCTTCGCTTTTAAATCCTTCGCCTTTCAACTTTTTACTCTTTTTAACGAATAAAAGAAGAGATAAACGTTATCCCGCGATGTTTGTGAATTCCACCCGTGAAGAAAGTTTTCTTACGTAGCGTCAGATTTGCATAGGAACGTAAATTATCGGCCTAGGATAAATTGAGTTCGAAAAGTGGGATTAAACCGGTGGAAAATCGAATGTTAGTGTGCGTCCTTTGCGAACGTCTTGAAAAGTTACGACACGAAAACTTGGAAATAACGAGAAAGTCACGGTGCTACCACCGTGATATACCAACGCAAGTCGTATAGATTTCTCTTATTGTTGAGAAAGAGAAAAACGAATGTAAAAGCTACGAAACGAAGAGGAGTCATCGAAGTGGCAAAAAATTGGAAAGAAAAAGGAGAGAGATAGAGAAAGAGAAAGAAAGAAAAAGAGAGAGAGAGAGAGAGAGAGGGAGATAGAGAAATACGAAAATAATCGAAGGAGAGGCAAACCAACGGAGAAGTTAATTACAAGAACGATAAGGTGAAACGAAGTGGAAGAAAAATTTCAATTTCCAGCGAAATACGCGGACCGTGTCTTCCGGTACAACGATCCCACTCAGCGTAAACGCAATTATTAATTGTAATGCCCTCGTGTAGCCGCCTTGATTAGCACGATTCCTTTTTTTCTTGTTTTCTTCTTCTTCTACTTCTTCTTTTTTTCTTCCTTTTTTTTCCCTTGCTCGGTCATAATGAAAGTAGTCGTGCCGTGAAAGTAGCTCGTTCGTGTAAGGCGGTCGAAAAATAAAGATTTTAACTGACTACGATTAAAAAGGAGAAGGAGAAGAAGAAGGAAAAGAAGTGGAAGAAGAAGACGAAGAAGAAGGAGTCACGTTCAACCAATTCGAATTTCAACCAATCAAAATCAAAGTAAAAATCTTATCGGATTTTATTTCGATAAGATTCCTCTCGCTTTTCGCTTTCTTCTCATAAATGTAATAACGTATATACGCGTATGTATAATACATAAATGTTATGGAGTTACATGATTTTGTCTAAGACGGAAGAAGTATCTACGTGTGCTATTAAATACGAGCTCTACGTTCATTCTCATTCCTATAATCGTATTTCAAAATCGTATTCCGAAAAGAAATAAGAAGGAAATATAAGCATCGAGAAATGTATAAACATGTGCGTTAATTCTTGAAAAAAAGAAGAAGAAAGAAAAAATGAAGGAATTTCAAAGAGAATAATGATCGAATCGAGAAGGTAAGAAAGTTCGTTCGCACGTTATCGCATTGCTTCTTATCGTGATTTTTAAAAAGAACAAATGAAATTTCCACGTTTCTCTTCGATGCGACAAAGTGGCTCATAATTCTTCCTCGTAGTATCGCAATGTTCCTCGAGAATCCGCATAGTTGACGACAGCGAGGTCTCGGTTCTCGAATTAACGTCGACTCACCCCATTGGAATCTCACAAATTTATCGAAGTTACATTTGCTGTTATATTCGAAAGATTTGAGAAGTAATTAGAATCGAAATAATATTGTAACAGAAAGTAATCGGGATACGTTATGATCAGTGACAAATATAATAAATATATATCGAGGAAGAAGATGTTCAAATCCGAATCGATCGACAACCAAGCCAAAACCAAAGTCGACGAAAAATTGGTATTACGTAAGAGGAACTTTTTTCTTATAATCCTCCATCACCAACCGCTTCGAACGTCGCGTCTCGATGAAGAGCGATGCTCGGAGCAAAAGGTTGCCATTATTTTTCACGCGGCTCAGACTACACTTTACGACGTCGAAGGGGCTTAAAAGCAAATGCGGCAAATAAATAACATAGTTAACTATTTACGAGAATCATCCTTCTTTTTCGACATTGCAAATGACTGATCATCAACATTCCATGTATATTAAACGCAACTATACATAATTACGCATATAGAACCAACCAAAATATATTATCTACCAGCTGTTTGATCATTAAGATTACGCAATCGATTATGTATATGTGTGTGTGTGTGTATACATATATATCGGTGATATTTCATTTATATTTCATCATAATCGAGAAATTGAAAATAAACGAACTTATCAGGACTGTATCGCAACGAGACCGACGCGACTACGTTTCAAATACGTATCATTTGACGTGCATTCGATAGTTCCGAAACGAAACGATGATTAAACGGACTTTGTTCTTCGACGTGACGTCGTAATTGATACCAAACGAACCACAGAGACTTCATATTCCCTTGGTGACGAAAACATATTGATTCGTCAGCCGATAAATTCAATCAAGTGATAAAGAGGATAAAGAAAATAAAGAAAAGAAATGTCTATTTGAAATACTATTACGGTACTAATTTCATTTATCCAAAGGATTCTCTTTGAGACGCAAGAGAGTTGAACGAATCTAGTGCTATGTCGTTGAAAAAGATGTTTCTTTGAAAAGATAATAGGTTTGTTTTTTCTACCTATCTTCTCTCTCTCTCTCTCTTTCTCTCATTTTTTCTATTTCTTTGGAACGAGTTTACAGACGCAAGATAATATAATTGGTAAAGTAATAGAAGAAGAAAGAAAAGAAACAAAAAAAAAAAAAAAACAGAAAAAGAAAAAACAGAACAAAACAAAACAAAAAACCAAGTACTGCCTTTCGCTGGCTCATTTCCGCATCGCCGTGTATCTTCTCCATGAGATGAAACGCAAATTACCGAGCATCTCTCTCTCTTTCTTTTTCTCTGATCTCTAGACCAACGGATGAGAAATCTTCCACGAAAAGCGTAATAACAATGAGACAAAATATAACGAGGAAGAAACGAGGATCGAAAGGGATGCTCCAACGGAAAGGAGTGGGGAGAGGGAATATGAATACAAGCAGAAAGGGAAAAAAGAAAGAGAGAAAAAAAGAAAGAAAGAAAGAATAACAGAAAGAGAAAGAGATAAAGGAATGAAAAAGGGCAGCCAAAGAGGATAAAGATCCTTCTATTCTATTCACTGACAACCTTGACCATTGTCGAGGCTTGCCCTAATACCGACGATCCTGGCAAGGTTTTTCTTCTCGCCCTGGTTTTGCTAACGAGCGTTATTCCCATAAATTTTCTACCTTTACCGGGATCGTTAAAAAACCTCCTATATGAATTCCTTCAGGTCTTTTAGAAATTCTTATTAAAACGGCTACCCTCGAAAAATTGAGAGATACAATTATATACTTTTCCAAAAATCTTGTTCAACGTAACGCTCTTCCTGTTTGTTAATGGATTTGAAAGTGTATATATAGGGTCGAAGAACCTGTAGAAATATAAAAGTAAGTTGTGTCGACGAATAGCGTTCATTTTAAAGGGCGTACGCCCTTTAATATTCGAAAACAAGACACGAAATAAAGAAATCACCGTTAACGTTCGGAGTGAACCAACAATACCACGTTTTTTGGTCCTTCGTTTCCGGCAACAATATCGACACAACCATCGGCTAGCCGACTAATGAATCGAGCTTCAACGTTCCTCGTTAACGGCAATTATCAAAGGAATCGATATATGTAGAGAAAAATGTTCGCGGCTAGAGTTCGTTAGCAGTCAACGGTAGCTGTTTTTTCGTCGTGAAAACTAACGATCTTCGTTCTTTCCTTTTTACCCCCTTTATCGACGTCAAATCATGACGGGTGGCTTCGTCGTTGAACGCATAGAGAACAATTTTCGTTTCTTTTCTTTTTTTCTTCTTCTTCTTTCTTTCTTTCTTTTTCTTCTTCGCGAACGGATTTTATAGCCAAAGGAGAAAATATCGTAAACGTTTTTTTAAGATCGTTAAATGATCGTAAGATTTCTACGAATCGTTTACGATACTTGTTTTATGCATGAATTAACTTCTTCTTCTTCTTCTTCTTTTTTTCTTTTAAATCGTTGTACCTTTTTAATAAAATAAAATTCCTTCTCATTTTTTATTCTTTCTTTAATTTTTTTTTCTGCAGGATTTATACGATCCTTCTCGAAAAAGTCGTATTTTTCAATTTTCGAAACTTACTTGAAAAAACGTTCATATATTTATACATAATAAGAGTAAGAGAGCTAGACAGAGAGAAAGAGAGAGAGAGAGAGAGAGAGAGAGAGAGAGAGAGAGAGAGAGCTATAGAGAAAAAAACTTGTACACGTATGTGAAAGTATAAAACGATCATTTATCTCGTTGAAAACAGCTTTCAAACGAACTCGAAAAATACTTCTATCCTTGACAAATCCCTCTCGTTTTTAATTCCAGAGTCCTTGTTAACAAAAATGCGCGTATCATGATTCAAATCGTAGCCGATAAATGCGATCGTATGGGAAATATATTCGAGAAATTCTGTTTCCTCCTCGTTGCCTTCTGTGCTTCTCGTTGTTGCACCGTGCCGAACGTGCTATCGGTTAAACCAAACCACGTTACGAGGAACACACAAACTCGAGTAATTCACCTCCATGTGGATTTCCGCAAGCCCGTACAAGAACCAAACCTGTATGTAGGATAGATATCTATATATTCGATCGAATGCGAGCTGCGGGCTCAAACGATTCGAGGATTCTACTTCTCCTTCTCCTCCTTTGATGCTAGGAGAGTTAATTCCGCTCATTACCGTAAAACGAAGTCATTCATCCACGAAGTTAACGAAGCGGTCAATGCAAACAAGAATCCGTGTCGCTAATATGACGTTTGATGCAACAAGATCCATTTGAACGTCATGCTTTTAATTATACCTAATACGAATAAGATAGTTAATACGAATAATCAATTAATACGAGGGTGTTCGTTAGTTCGTTTTTAAAGAAATTTTTATGATTTTCATGCAGCCTTGATTCAGTTTGAAATAAATAAAATGAATGATTGATTGAATGAATGAACAAATAAAAAGAAAGAAAAATATTTTCGAGTTTCGAACCTTTGTTTTAATATTAAAGCGTGTCGAATATATACTTATATATACTTTCTTTTTATTACATTTAAATAACGTAGAGATTTTAAATGCTAGTTTCGTTTTTCTTTTTTCTTTTTTCTTTTTTTTTTTAACAGGCAACGAAAAAGGAACAAATTTAATACCCTTACGAAAATCACACGTATTCGGTATAGTTCGTTTCACGAATATATTGTAATTGGAAATTTTTTCATAATTATAGGTTTAATGGAGTTAGGAAACAGTTTGCGATAAAGTGAAATCACTTGCAATATCTATTGCGTTAGATATTTCACCGATATTTATCGACGTGAAATATTTTTTCGTATTAATCTAAGAACATTAGACAGAAAGACCTACCTCCGAATATACGTAATTAAATTTAATTCTTATTAGTTCCCTGTTTTTTATAAAATGATATCTAAGAGTATTTTAAATCTCCATATCATTTAAATATAAAACGATATGTACCCTTCGATGTACTTTAATATTAAGATAAAATGCTGATATTCCAAGATATTTTCCTTTTTAATTTATTTGAAGCTGAGCTGGAGGTGGTTTATTTATCAGAGATCAAATAACGATCACTCTAATAAATCTACATATACATATATGTATATAGATAAATATATTAGATAGCAATTTGTTTTTCTTATTTTTTACTTTCATCGAAGTTAGATCGATCATTTTTAATTCTGGTCTTGGCGAAATATCAGTGATATTTTTTATTTAATTTTTTATTTAACTTTTCTTTTTGAATCCGTATATAACGTTTTTAAATTACTTGATCTCGCCAATACTTTTTTACTACGTCATATCTTATTTACTTGATATCTGCAAACCGATACGAAGATATAGATTGATCGTAGAACGAAGCGATGCGAAAATCTCGAAAAATGTATGCCATGGAACGTAATTCATGTATCGTTGGATACGAGGGATAAAAAAGATCGACGATAAAATTTTGACGTTCGACATGGCACGCAATATTTCCACGGAACCCTTCCTAACCAAATAGGCAGTGCGCTTTTTATTACTCCTATGCCAAATAAATGCCACGAAATAAAGTCGTTTGTTCCGAGGGAGGGGGGATGGGGGTGGGTTAGAAGTATCGAGGGCGGAGAGAAAATTCGCATGATTTACGGGGAAAATCGTTGGCAAAGAATTCACGATACTTATGCGCATATCGATAACTATGTTCTATATGTTATAATCCACGATGAAAAGAATAGAAAGAAAAATTATTCCATCGAACCTATATCAAAAGCTTTACGTAATCTTTTCATCAGGTTTCCCGAGTTGATCAACTTTCCCGAAGTGAAAACCACAAATGAAACTTGATTTACCTGTGTAATTCCGAGCCTTATCGATTTTCCTTTTTTTTTCCTTTTATTTTTTCTTTTTCTTTTTCTTTTTTTTTTTTTTTAACTTACTACACTCATTTCCAGGAAGGAAAACTCGGAGAGAACATTTCGCTCGACTATCCAACATGGTAAACGTGCACGGAAGTGAATTTTATCTCTACCATTTTATTTTTAAACAAATAAAGAGAATTTGCATTTGAAGACCTCAACTTTTTTTCCTAGGTTCCAACATAGATAACATTTATTTCTACAAGATTTACGATATATTTCTTTCTTCTTTCTTTCACGATTCAGTAAGATTTAATGCACGGATCGAGGAAGGAAATTGAAATAGAAAACACCAACAACAACAAAAAAAAGAAAAGAAAAGAAATAAAACATTTTCAACGATCAAATTTTGTCAATAATAAAACGATAGAATTCGTTCGTTTCATACTCATCAGGATTTCGTTCTATAGTCGCGTTTTAGAGAAGATATAGTGGTCATGAGAGGTTGTTGGTTCGCCGGTCGATGGATGAAGGACTGTGCGGGAAAAGTGAGCTTTCGAAAGGGATGGAATATAACATATAGAAGGAGACTGAAACCATCCGATAATGGCGACTCAGTATAATATCCGAAAAAAAAAAGAAAAAATAGACGTGCTTTGTTGAACGTGTATCTCCTTCCTCAATTTCCTTCTTACGAATGTGATATTTGTCAAATATAAATTCATAGCGTACTATGGATGAGGGTTGATGAAAGGGGAGGAGGAGGAGGAGGGGGGAGGTGGAGATAGGAGGAGGAAATTATACGTATAACTTGATGCATGATGAAAGTGTATGAAACAATGGTCTCTTGTTATTAGCGTGTACGTTAACGAAACCATGACTAAGCATCGAGAAAAGTGAAGGTAGCACGCGCTTACTTAACTATAATATACGTAGATATATCTTATTTCTTGTCTCTATTTTTTTTTTTTTAAGTACTCAAAGAAGAAGACGAAGAAGGAGAAGGAGAAGAAGGAGAAGGAGGAGAAAGAGAAGAAGAAGAAGAAGAAGAAGAAGAAGAAGCGCGTGCACGAGAAGATCCACACCGTGAGAGAACGACCCTGGATCGCCTTGGGAGTCGGGCCTCCATTCAGAAGTCTGCCTTTCCCACAGTGTCTTCCTTCGAACGAAGAGAAGACGACGAAGAAACGCGTAGCCGAAGAAACGTCGGTCAAAGTTCAGCGCACCTAGCTACTTCTATTTTTTTTTCCCCTATCTTTCGCACTCTCTTTCTCTTTCTCTCAACGGACTTTATCTTTCCACACGAAAATACTTTTATCTATATATTTATGCGTCACCAGCTGCTTTCTGAATATGCATCGAATCTCTTGGAAAATCGATCGAGACCAATATTCGTGTGCAACGTTATCGCTATAACACCAGGAAGGAATAACGAAATACAATATCGTTCACTTATTTTTCCTAGACATATCTCCCTACCTTCGCTAAACTTTTATACAAAATTTTTCTCTTCCTCGAAAGAGTGGGAAAGAAAGAAAGATAGAGATGTTTACGATCTATCGTATCACTTTATTCGTTTAATAATAGATCCGATCTATTTTTTCCTTCCTTTCTTTCTTTCTTTCTTTTTTTTTTCTTTCTATCTTTCTTATCTCTCTTTCTCAACCCTCCCTTCTCCTTTCTTTCTCTTCTTCATCGTCAAAGCCAAATAGGGATACAATTACAGCACGCGCGCGCGCTCAATTCGATTCTATTAAAATTCATCGTGAGGAACGAGCGAATGATCCGGACGAAGGGACCTCGAGAATACTCTTCCCGAGGGAAATTTTCTTCTGCGAACTGGCATTGGCCAATGGATATCGCTTCGAAAAAAACTTTCGACGGCTGATTTCCAACTAATGCATTCGCTCGAGACGTTTCAGAAGAAAAGAGATTCTAAAGGCTACAATGGCGAGAGTACAATGCCGAGAGAAAGAAGAACGCGAACGGAAGACGAGGAAGTAAAGGAGGAAGAAAAAAGAAGAGAAGAAGAGAAGCAAAGAGAAAGGAAGGAAAGGCAAAGGAAGATAAAAAAAAAAAGAGCAAAGAAAAGGCGAATCGATCCACGACCGAACTAACGGTGAGGACTTCCAATCTTATCTTCTCCGTTAAAGCTTTGCGACCGGCTGTGTCGAAAGAAAAAGAAGAAAAAAAGAGATTACCCTTCCCATTTTTGATTATTACGAAACAACCGAGATCAAACAAGAGAGAGAAAGAGGGAGAATATGTATATAAATATATTTCTATATATTATAGATCGGGATTTTTCTCGAGAAAACTTTGAGCATAATCATAAAAAAAAAAGTATACTAATAAAATATCAAATACGTGAATATCGAATAAGTATTTATTTTTGAAACATACAGATAATACTCTCCTGGTAAAGTTTAAGACTTTAAATGTAGAGAGAGAGAAAGAGAGAGAGGAAAGAAAGATCAAATCAAACGTGAGGTCGATATCAACGAACAAGAAAGAATGAGAAAGAAAGAGAAAGGGATTTCGTTCCAATTGCAAGGGCAAAGTTTTCAAAATAAATCACGATTATCTGAGATTAATAAAGAAAGAAAAGGAGAAGGATTGAGAGAAAGAAAGATAGATATAGAGGAAGAGAGAAAGAATGAGAATCTTAAGATCGTGAGATCGAAAAGTGGCAATAAAATAACAGGATTTATCTTTCACGAGCCGAGAGAGTCGTCCCTTTTGTTCCACTTTCTTTTCCAGCGTTCGGTACTCTCTCTCTTTCTCTCTATCCTTTTGCAGAGATAGAAACGATAATGTCACGAATCGAAGTATCGGAAAGTATAACTGTAGAAGGGTACAAAGCCGATAAAAGTTCAGTGAAGAAGGAGTCGTCTTCGTTGGCGAATGGTAGAAAGCCTTTTGGAAACGTCTCGAGTGATGAAAAATGAAGACCAAAAGAGGAAGAGAGAAACAGAGAGAGAGAGAGAGAGAGAGAAAGAGAGAAAGAGTGAAAGAAAAAGAAACAAAGAAAGCTGAAGAAATAATAAAGAAAGAGAAAAAGAGAGAAGAGGGAGAGTGCGAGGGAGGAACATAGATTTAGCGAGTATCAACGAGACAAAGAACCTTTTCACTGAAATTGTCGACCCGAATTCGATTTCATTCGATCGACCTTCGTGAAAATAGAGTTCTTCAAAGTTTAGTTAAAGCAAAACGTAATTTTCAAAGTAAGAATTGTAATAGAAAATAAAACGCGATATATATTGTATAGTAGATTGTGCGAAATGTATGATATAAAATTTGATACATGAACGAACTCTAACGACGTTAACATATAGAAAATTAGTCCCTTAGTATTTCGATTCAATATAGATCTAAAATTAAATTATTTAAATTCGAATTTACTCGAATAGATATCTCGTTTCCCAATGCGCGTACCAGGATTCGTAGGATAAAAGAATAAAAAGTCGATTTTACCGGGAAATAAAATATCTATTCAATATGGATTATTTCATTGGAACGTTCTCTTTCTTCGTTTTATATCATCGTCGTCGTCGTCGTCGTCGTTCATATTATAGAATTTTAGAGATAATAGATCTATCACGTACGATTGAATGTTAAACGACCTAAGCGTAAACAAATTTTTCACGAATATATTACGAGGTCGAATTTAAACGAATAATTTTATTGAAAGGATCGTTTATTGTCTATCTGTAATAGTTTCGAGGGAGAGGAAGATAACATCGATAATCGATTTTTTTAATGTCATACCGATCGCACGTTTTCGATAGAAAACTCGATCTCGTTATCTCATCTCCGAAGAATCGAATCGACTTGAAAACGCGAGCGAAAACAACAGCGGTTTCTCTCTTTCGTTAATCTCTTTCTTTTTCTCCATTGGATTCGTGCCAGGACTATTCGAAAGGAAGTCAGTCGAGACCCTTCTTCTTTTTGAATGGATCAGAACCACCAAGCTGACCGACTTCAAACGTTTTCAAACTCACCATTTTGTCAATAGCGCGTTGTTCATTAATCTCTCGACTGTATCTGTCGGCTAAAAATCTTTCTCCTTTTCACGAATCAAAGGTCCTACGTAGTGCTTCATGCTCCGAATATCGCACAAATCACGACCGTGTCCGATTCAATGGACTCTCCCCGACCGAATCGCATGCTACCTTTCGTAAAAAATAACGTGTAACTTTGCTCCTTCTATAAAGAAGATTCATTCCTTTTTCTTCTTCTCCTCTTTTTTTTTCGCTTTTTGTATTATTATTTTTTTTTTTTCGTTTGAACGAAATCCCTTAATCCCTAAGCTTATCCCTTTTGGAAGTAGTAAATGCTTAATCTCGTAAAAGGACACGTTATACCATCGACGTATATATCTACGGAATATAGAAGTTACGAAATAAAGGAAAGAAGAAAACAAACAAATAAAAAAAGAAAAAAACAAAAAAGAAGAAGTCAAACGTCTTCGAAAATTTTAACTTCCCTACACACATACATACACACACACACACACACACACACACACATACACATGTAGCTATATACAACGAAGCTTTTATATTTCGTCAATGTATCGAAATAAAGATGAATTCAATCGCAAAGCTCGTAATCACAACTTACGGTCTAACACCAATCCTGGCATGTTTACGTAATTACTGAAAGCAACAGTGAAATCGATTGTTCCATCGAAAAGGAGATCACTTTAGTGAACGCCGCTTGCGAGTGCAGCCAATAGCGAAACGAACGAACGAACGAACGAACGAACGAATAAACGCATACACGCAAGTACGCACGAATCATTTTAGTGCGCGTATTCTACACGATCGATCACAAGCAGAGACGCCTACAAACACACTGTAGTTGCTTCGTCCATCCATCCATCCATCCATCCATCCATCCGTCCATCCATCCATTTATTCATTCATTCATTCATTCATCCATCCATCCATCCATCCATCCATCCATCCATCCAACCAACCGGTCGTCGTCATAGACTTTGTAAGGGTAGAGAACGCGTACAGGCAGTTAATCAACAGACGAGCCAAAATCCAAGGGTAGGGTGTATGTCTCTCTCTCTCTCTCTCTGTCTGTCTGTCTGTCTGTATGTCTGTGTCTCTTTCTATCTCTCTCTTGCTCTTCGATTCGTGTATCCCAGTGACGCGTAAGTACGTCTGTCTATACACGTAAAAGTCCATTTACGAGCGTTCATATGGGTAGCACACCGGTGTACGACGCGTGCCCATGAAGACCCAGATGCTATTTGGAGCAATCCGTTGCTCATAAATCGTTGCCGAAGCTGCGAAACGATGCGAAAGCGCGTTCACCTTTCAAACGAGTTATGTATGTATGTATGTATATATACGTATATGTGTGATACAAGAGTACGTTTGTCGTTAGTTAATGTTCGTAGGTTGAGAGATATCTTCATTACTCTCTAGTTATATGGTAGCCTTTATTACAATAGAACGTAATGTATGTAGTAACGTTATCTACGAAATAAAATGTGAAGTTAATACGAAATAGGATAGTATTTATCGATTATCATTTCCAATTATTTCTCAATCTTCGGTTGGTTCAAATACTATAATTCGTTATCTTTCTTTCTCTTTAACTCATCCCCATTTACACTTTCTCGAATAACTATAGCTATATATGTTGTTGTATATGTGTGTGTGTATATATATATAACTGGTTGTTTCCTTCGATTCAATCGTACAATGTATCCACTGTTTCCGGCACGATTCGAAAGATAGAATCCAAGAAAAGATAGATTTATCTCAAAGAGTATCTCTTTATTTTGTTACACGAGCACCCATTGAAAACGTTTCTTGGTATCCTACATTATAATAGACGAAGGGGCTGAATACAGTTTGGATTATTAAATGCAACATCGCGTTTACTCGCACGCTGTCGCACGCTATCGAGCATTTCTTTTATTCTTCCCACGAAAGGATACGAAAGCATCGACGGAACATAAATGGTTCAGGAGAAGAGAGAAAAAGAAATATATTACGATAGAGAAAAGGCCAGGTGCATACCTATATCCCTTTTGGAAGTATCGCGTCACGTATCGATAAGTCCTAATATTTATGTTACGCACTTTGCGCTTTCGACTTCGAGGAGCGTCATCTCCATACTATCTTTTCCTTTTACAACATTGTCGTCGTCGTCGTCGTCGTCGTCATCGTCATCCATCGTTCGTCCCTGCGAATTCACGAGCCGCCGTAGTCGCGAGCAAATATTTACGGAGACCATCGACGAATCGATGCCGGTGTATCCGCCTTCATGCTCCAACGCAAATCCTCCCTTGTTGGGGCACTGACCGCGAGAGGAACGAGCGAGCAAACGAGTGAGTGAGCGTACGAGCGAACGAGCGAGCGTGAGAGAGAGAGAGAGAGAGAGAAAGAAGAGAGAGAGAGAGAGAGAGAGAGAGAGAGAAAGGAGGGATAAAAAAAATAGGTGCCGCGAAAATCGATGCTACAACCCGTTTAACGCTGCATCGAGCAAACTCTCTCGCAAAGTAGGCTCGATAATATCGATAACTAACCATCATCAAGAAAACCGAACGTGGAAAAAATTAAAAAAAAAAAGAAAAGAAGAAGAAAAAAGAGAGATAAAAAAGGAAAGAAAAAGAAAAGAAAACAAATTTTTCTCGCAAATCCTTGTCTAACTTTTATAAATGAAAAACAAGCAACCGTCGAAAGTTCGATTATCTCGATCGTCCGTGCTCGCCTCGTTAATCAGACTTTCCTATTGTCGAAAGTGATCGTCTCGTTCCTCTTTACGCTTTCCCTTCGAATAATGTCAGACAATCCTTTTCTCTTAATCTCTCTCTCTCTCTCTCTCTGTTTCTCTTTCTCAATTCGTTACATATTTTCCACGGGTTGGGAATTACAACAAGTATTACGGATTAAACGAATCCTATACAAACGTGTACGTCGATAACGCTCGCGTAGTAATTAACGTCGAGCTCGAAATTACGTGTATTTCTGTATACATCTCGGTAATATTCAACGAATGTTTTAAATGTCATAGAAAATTAGACGACCGCTACGCTACGATACTTCGAATCGAGTTTAACACGCTCGGGTCGTAATTTAAGAACAATGAACAGGGTCGAGCATGCTTTATTCAGGGCGCGCTAATGTGACGTCAGAAAGGCAAAATGTGAGAGATTTCTATTTCGAGATTTATCGCTTCGCGAGTAATTTCAAAATCTTACGTTTACATCGTCAAAAATTCATTGAAGAGAAAATAAAAGTATTTCATTGTCGTCCGAAAATTATCGAGGATCGAATAAATTTTTTAATTATCGTATTGACACATTAAATTAACTCGTATAACACGTTCTGGATGTGCAGGTAAGTAGCTACCTATATATATATATAGAAGAGATTTTCTCTTTTTCTTTCTCTCTCTATCTCTATCTCTATTTCTCTCTTTTTGTCTGTTAAATTATACAACTAGACATTTTTACTAAAACCACCAGCAGATACGCAAACATACTAAATGCAAGCATATACCTAATACATGTGGATAGCTTCTATCCACCAACCAGGAAAGTGATTAAGCTTTCCGCAGCGGAAAACCTGCCTACTAATTGAAAAATTGAGTTAGGTATTTGCGGAAACGTACGGTCTATGTATACGAAAGAAAGGAGTTACTAAAAAGGCCATCAACAACAGCCAATCCATTGCGGTCGAGAGATCGAATACAGAAAACTATGTATCTACTAAACCCGTAAATCATTCCTTTTTTCTTCTTCTTCTATTATCTTTTATTTTTATTTTCTGTTGTTTCTTTTTTTATGTTTTGATCAGATTCACGCATTTCATTAAATCCGATCGATTTTTATATTAGTTTATTCTACGGTCTGAATCAAAAATCTCGCCATTTTTGGTTAAAAAATATTGCGGCGAGGGAAGGAAATAAACTGACAAAAAGTTAGGTATATCCGAAACGGCACGATAGGTGAACAATTGCAGTTTTGGAAAAAAAAAGAAAAAGAAAAACGCGTAAATACCGCGAAAAAATGTCAACCTTTTTCAGCCTCGACCTGAACAATACGTGCCCCGCACGATTACTTCTGAAACGAATTGAGAAAAAACGACATTCCGATGCACCGAAAAAGCAAATAAAATACGTCTAGATAAACATGCAAATCGAGATCCGATATTGTTCGTACCTCTGCTCTTTCTTTCCTCTCTCTTTCTCTCTCTATATATATATGTGTGTGTGTGTGTGTGTAGGATAGATATAAATTTTTTCCTTTACTTCACGATTTATAAAGATGACACATAAGCTCGTACATCATACATTCTTTTGAAATTCTAAAAAGAAAAAATCTGATTTTTTCAATACGACGGAATATCAATTATTGCGGATGAAACGATACTAATCATAAAAATGTATACGATAATAATCATACAAATTTTACAGATTTATCATCGGAGTGAAAAATAATTTTAATATCACTTATATGTACTAGGAGTGATAAGATTGAAAATTAAATCGATTTAATTATATATACATATGTGTGTGTGTGTGTGGGTGTGTGTGTGTATGTGCGTGTATGCTTGTGTGTATATACAACTACTTTATCCCACTTTTCCTAATAAAAAATGCAACACCTTAGATCTCTATAGAATTGAAATATATAAAACATGCCTCGTGAAATAGAACGTGAGTCGTTTTTTTTTTTTTGAAGAAATAAAAAAAAAAAGAAAAAGAAGAAAATAGGAAAAGAGAAAGATGCACACATACACATATATAGAGAAAAAGAGATAGAGAAAGAGAGTATAACAGAGTGCATCTGGCTTGTGTACACGAAACGCCGAAGGCGTCGAGAGAGAAGCAGGAAGATACTGCCTGTAAAGCTTACTAGAAATACTTTTGAGAATATAGGACACGTGTTCGTCCTTCGACAGGAAACAAGATTCTCTTCTCTCCCTTTGGCTGTTTCCACGACAATTAATTGCTAAGCTACGTACGTACATATATATATATATATATATAAGTAAACTCGCGCTACTACTACTACTACTACTACTACTACTACTACTACTGCTGCTGCTGCTACTACTACTACTATTACTACACTATTACTGTTTCTAGATGCTACTTCCATCGTAGCAAAGGATTCGATGACTAACTGTAGACACGTGTACGCCCTTCTAAACGATATGCGGCGTCTGCTTTCCTTCTACGTAATCGTTGGATAAGATTTTCGAACGAGAGCGTAACGAATTCAATCCAATCAGAGAATTCAATCCCTCCTCCTTCGCTAAAGCCAATTCTGGCGAAGAAAGAAATCCGAAGACGAATAGCTGAGCCAAAGAAAGAAGCGATTCGAGACTGTACGGGGTGAGAATGGAGAGAAAGGGGAGAAAGGATTGAAGTGGAAGCCTTAGACATCGAGACGAAGAAAAGAATTTAACGCTCTCCGTGAATTTCTTAGCCAAGCGAATCTGGCGAGACACGTCGTCGTTGTAGATTAGAGACAAACCAGCCAAGTATTTCCCTCACGATCGAACGTTTCCAATACCTTTTTCTCCTTTTTCGATCAAGGCCGCGATCGATAATTCTATACATTTTTTATGTTCCTCGTAAAATAAAATCTCACTTACTCACTCTTTTTCTCTATCCATCTATCTATCTGTCTATCTTTTTCTCTCGAAAAAGAAAAAAAAAAAAAAGAAATGGAGAAACGTCAGAGTCCGTTGGACGCATTTGACGCGACGCGTCATTAAATTTTAACTCTGATCTCGCCGGGCCATGCCACGTCGGTCTGAAACGATAATCGATAATAAAGATCGACCTTAATTGTAACTGTTGAGTTCTACGATTACGAGAATTATTATTCACGCATATATTATTATCAATACGTCAAGAATATATATCATTGATAATGGAAATAAATATTTATTATTGCTTTTGTTCGTTGTGTGTCGAACGACTTTCATAAATAAATTTTCGTTCTATCGCGATCTTACGAAAGCGGATATATATTCAACTTTCTGTTAAAAAACATGAGACTAATTGTAAGCCATTTTTACGTTCCAGTTTCACGAAAAGCTTGATGACAACAAGAGAGTTTCTCGGTACCGTGTCCGTTCGGCGAAACAAACTAGCGTGTGTATTAAACGTAATTATACTTGGCTAATCCTAGCCGGGACAATAATTAATTACCTTACGTGCACAGCGACGTGCCAGTAACGCTCGTTTCACTCTTCTCGTCTTAACGAATATGCAGGCTTACAGAAAAGTTTAACATTCTTTTTTCGTTTTCTAATAATACGAATAAGAAAAGAAAAGAAATTTGGAAAATTAGTTAAAATACGAGATCTCCTAGAAATCATTTCATTTATCGTTCGATATTGAAGATGAAAAATAAGATATGATTGATCATCGAATTAAAAGTAGATATTTTTATCACAGAGAATTCGATATGTATCGGTAAAATAAAGTCTCATTATTTTTTAATACTTTTATAATTGATATGACTATTACTCTAAAAATGTATTCCTCTTTTCTATAATAGAAGATTATACGGATCAAACTATTCTCTCTCTCTCTTTCTCTTTCTCTCTTCGTTTCTTTCCTTTTTGTCTCTCTCCGTTGCCTCATAAAAATTTTTTTTCTCTTTCCTTCCATATCGGATATGTTTCATCAACTCATGCATTACTCTGAATGATCTACCGTTTTATCGTGTAGCTATTATAAATTCCTTTTTTCTTCCTCTGCACGTAAATTTTTACGAGATCCCTAGAAACGTTCGTGTAAATAAGACGTTGCAATGAAGTTGTAAAAAAGATGAATAACCGTCTTGTGTCCTTTCAAAGGCCGTGGCGACTGAAAGGTGAATAAAGTATTTCATTTATAAAACACTAAAGAGAAAGTTCAGAAGATAGTGAGAGAAAGAGAGAGAGAGAGAGAGAGAGAGAGAGAAAGAATGAAAGAAAGAGGTAGACGGCCTCTTCTTTAGATACAAGGAGGAAGACGAGTCTCTTTTTCGAACGTGCTTTTACCAAAGGAAGCTTAGAAAAGTAAGTCGACGGGTTTTCTTTCCTTAAAGCAGCCCGCATGCGGTATAACGATGGCAAGTTTTGCATGGCCGCATTGCAGTGTCTGGAAATGATACAAGTTTGAAAATATTTATTATTTGTGTAATCGATAAACAAGGCTGGACACCTTTACACAATCTCTATACATAATATTCTCAACAATTCCGAATGAAAATCTTCGATCGATTATGCTTATAGAGAAAAAAAAAAAAAAGAGTAAAACATATATATTGCAATATAAAAAGACGTACATCTTTAAGCGAATACTATAAATATATAATATCTATTAACTTACGATTAAATATACCCTTCCATAAAAACGATGAATATCTCAAAGTTAGATGAACAACTGGTGCCTACGAAGAAAATATTCTTGCTTTCTTCTTTTTTCTTTCGATCTCATTTAGTTTTTCTTTTTTTCTTTGGCGAATAAAACGACAAAACGCGAAACTTACGTACGTACGTACATTCGTGCCTTTTCTATCGAGCATAGACGTACGAAGAAGTATTCGAACAATTTTCGTAATTCGAACTAACCGAAGGAGGCCTTACTTTGAATGCGCCAAAATTCCTATGCGTCTACAAAGTAGTAGTAGTAGAAGAAGAAGAAGAAGAAGAAGAAGACGACGGTGGATGAAAAAAGATCGTCACACAACTGGGTCATGGATCACGTGCTCGAAAGAGTGCAAGTGCACTCTTAGCCCGAGGAAAATAGACACGATCTCCTGCTTCCCTTTCTCTCGTTGAGTTCCCTTTATTTTTGTCGATGATTAGAGAAGAGGATGGAGGACGTGAAGACGCGGAAAAGAAAAGAAATAAGGTATGTTCCTACCAAATGGTTCTTCTGCTTTTTTTTTTTTTGTTTTCTTCTCCATCGTTATAAAAGTTTCGAATAAGTTCGCGATAATTAAACATCCGCTTAATTGTTACTCTATCGCTGCGATAATTATTTCGTGTATTGACGTATCATTCTCTCTTTCTTTCTCTTTTTCTATATATCTTTTTCTCTCTCTCTCTCTCTTTTTTTTTTTTGATGCAAAGTAGTTTTCTTGGAAAGGAACTCCGAGTATCGCAACGTCCTTGAAAGACCGAGCATCAAACGAGGACACTTGTGAATGAGATTTCAAGGATTTATCGTCGCGTCCTTCCACTTCCGGTCATTCGTTGAATAATCGATTCGATGAGAAAGAGAGAGAGAGAGAGAGAGAAACAGAGAGGATGCAAGCTCCTTTCTTTTTCAAGAAGAACGTGGGAGCTGCGACGCGGAGATAAGAAAACGAAAAATCTTCAATGGAAAAATGAGAAAAAAGAAAAAGGAAGAATGGAAAAATCGCTTGAGAATATTAATTTTCTTTTGTAACAAAACTGAAGCAAGCGATAGATACCAGATAATATTTTTCTTAACGGAAACGGGAAGGGTTCAGATCGTTCTAACGGGAAACTCGTTTTTGCAAGGTACTTAAGTATCCGACGATCATAACGTACGGTAACTTTAACGTAACGTGGATAATAATTGTGCGTTAACGCTGTACAATGCAACGCGTGTCTCTTTCACGTCAGAGCGTCTGAACGTTTTTACGAGAGATATAAATTCGGAGTTAATCAAAACACGATTGTCTTGTTTAAAGTCTAAATTCTAAAGTGGCCATCTTACTTGCTTCACGTCTAGACGGGCACTGTCTAAATAAACACAAACATAACGTTTAACGACCTTCACCGGGAGAGATCTTAAAATTATTGTATACACAACAATCAATTAACAGACGCCACAGGAGAGCCACGAAGGAAAAGAGAAAAGAGAAACAAAAAAAAAGGTTTCGAAATAATTATATATTTTCTAAAATTATTCGAAGCGCTTAATCGTGTGTCGATCGAGGCAAGTAGCAGTGTTCGATTAAAAAAAAAAAAAAACGTTAATAAAAGTATGTATCCTATAAACCTTTAACACGCACCTTGAAACTTCTACGCAATTATATACGTATCTCGCGACAAAGAATCGAACGAAGTAAATAACCGTTTCGTCGTCGCGTTGATTCTTCCATTCCGTTATTTGTTTCTACTCTTTCATTTTGTTGCTTTTACCGAGGTAGATCCCTAATCAAGAAACTTATCCGTTCGGCCATCTTCTTCCTATCTCTATCCATTATACTATCCTTTTGCTTTTCTCTCACAATCCTATTTAATTCGTTGAAGGAAGGAAAAGATGAGAAGGACAAAGAGAAGAAGGATGAAACAGAAATCGAACGTAGAAGAAGGATAAGAGGGAATAGATAGTAAATAAATAGACTTAAAACATATAACAGAAAAGAAGGGGGAAAAAATACAAGGAAAGAAAAAAGCAGATCGTTCGTAACAAGGTCCGTGCCTGAGATGCTCGCTTCTCTGTTCGATCATCGTGTTAACGCTACGACGAATGAGCACACGAGGCGCGCAACACGATAAAGACGAGCATATAGTCCTGACTATATTAAAGCCAATCGATTTTTTTCTCCGGTTACGCTGACTGGAGATCTAGTCGATAGAAATAAACGAGCGTGGCTATTATAAAAAGAAACGAAAAGAACAAAAAAAAGGATGGGAATGCTACGAGCAAGAAAACGAGACGAACGATACGCTCGTCTTTCCATCACCACCGATCAAACAAGTGGATTCCATCGTAGCTCTCATCACGAATCCAATACGAAGCGGAATCGAAGTTGATCGATCTTTCGCTCCTTCTTCTTTACTTTTGTCTTTACTTTTTTTCCCCTTTCTTCCTTCCTTTCTTCCTATCTTCTTTCGATTTATCAGCATAACAATCTCATCCCTCGTTGATAGCACCAAGTATAATCCACTGACCGACAGACGGACGCACTTTCTTCTTTGTCGAAAATTTAAAAAAAAAAAAAAAAGGAAGAAAGAAGAAAAGAAAAGAAACAAAGAATAAAATCACAGTTATATATAATAACGACAGAATTATCGACGAACTATACGAACAAAATATAAAAACGTTGCTTTCGAGGTTAACACTTTGCCTACGGCGATCGCGTTTTTCTTTATCAATCGATCCTTATCGAATCTACGAACTTACAACTTTTTCTTGTTTTCTTTTTTTCTTTTTTCCTTGACAACAAAAAACGGATAAAATATACGTTGGAATTGTTTTTTTTTTCTTTTTTTTTTTTTTTTATTAATCCGAATTCAACGCGATTTCGTTCGATTGAGATAAACGATATGATAATTTTCAAGTTAAGAAAGATAAGAATCGTCCAACGTGATACAAAGCGAAACGAATAATTGTGAATTGTTGTGAAAAATATGATACTCGACGGAACTCGAAACACGCGGCACCGAATCCAAAACTATACTGACCACTCCCGCGCTGTCGCTCGCGTGTACACGGAGAACCGAACGTAGCGCCATCGCTCGACCAAACCTCGAACTAACTGCCGTCAAGCCTGCTCGCACGCTCGTTGCTTGCTTGTTTTTCTACCTTCCCCCACCACTCTTCAAATATCTAATCCCCACTCCGTAAGAACGGTTTAGAACGGGTGTTTCGATATTCTCGTTTCTTTTTTTTTACCATTTTTCATTATAAAAAAAGAATCTACCATATGAATTACAAATTTTCTGGCAACGTCTGAACAAAATTATCGTCAATCTTTCAATCGTCTAACTTTTTTCCTTTTCCAAATCCCTTGCGATTTTTGTAACCTTTCTTTTTTTACACACAAAAAAAAAATCACATTTTATAATCCAATGCAATTTGACGTGATCATTTCTCCAACCATTGCAGAAAAATTTCGTATCGTCGTAACTTCAGAAGCAAGCATTTTCGACCCCATATTCTATGAACATTTTCTACTTGTATAAATCCCTGGAACTTATTCCCAAAGTTTGTATAGACTACTTAGTTATACCAGGTGTATATATATGTGTGTGTGTGTGTGTGTGTGTGTATAGGTATATAGAAGAATATATAGAAGAATAGTAAAAGAAAAAGAAAATATACGAAGGCATTCGAGATTCTTCTAGCACCTTTTACCGTTTTCATATTCTCTTTCGAGTGTGCGACTCGAGCACCCTTTCACGCGCTACTAGAATCGCGAACGCGAGGCAATTAAAAGAGCGATTAAGCGGATGCTGGCGTAACGAAGGAGGGTCACTCCCAAGGTCGCTGCACCGTAATACTGTAAATTTCCTTCAGACACGTATATTGTTTTAAATTGATTCCCTTCAGAGGAAGCGATACTCAACCGGGAATGGCTTCCTTTTTTTCTATGCACACAACGTCATGAGAAATTAGGGGGAAGAGAGAAACATAAGTGAACTCTACGATTCAATGTCTACGTATATATATATATATATATATATATATATATATATATATATATATATATATGTACATATGGAATATAATCCGAAATTATACAAACAATAAGAATTTCGAACGATATCGTTTCTTTCATTACACAAGATTATAATAACGAAAAAAAGAGCTTACTGATTAAACCGATTTCCTTTAAATCGGAGAACGACCGAACAATCAGCGTGCTCTATGAATCGACTATTATTTTTCTACATTACAAGGCCGATTTTCGATCGTAAAAATTCTTACGGTTAAATGTTAACGAGCCTAAAGAACGTTTCCTGCTTTTGTCTCCTAACGGACGCAGAATGGAGATTAAACGAAATATCATTGTTGCTGTTACTACTATTACTATTGTTATTGTTGTTTGTTACTATTATTACTATTATTATTATTATTATTATTATTATTATTATTATTATTATTAATTATAACGAGACAACGAGATAACAAGATAGCTTTTGATTGCCGTAATTGCGACGAATGAAAGGAAGAGGAGATAGAGATGGAAGATCATCCTCGTAAAGTTGCGACAATTGATTCGTGTAGGCATTAGACTTGCATCCAGACAAACTCGCGACGACCAAAACAAACGACAAAAAAATATAATTATCGCGCATATTCAAGTATGTACAACATATTTACATGGATACGTATATACGATGCTTATTAAAGATAAAAACGAGGACGGTTAATTATCGAATCGATATTATCGGAGAAGAAGTACGTATGTATATGCGGTATCATAATTTGGTGTACGCCTCTTGAATTTGCTCTCGATCATGACGTCATAAAGAAACATTTTTATACCATAACTCAAATAATCAGAAAGTTTTGTTGATAACTAGTATTAACCTTTCGCGGAAAAGGCACGCATATTGGTATTTTGTACCAGGCACGAACACGATCGACGCGTTAATGGAGAGACTATTCTATACATATATACTTATATATATATATACTTATATATACTCACATATATGTATGTATATATGTATGACAGGAACTAGTTTTCTAATATAAATAACGATTGAAATACTTGTTCTAAATAATCTCTTCTTGACCGCGAAATACGTTCTATATCTCGACATATTTCGAACGACTAAACACGTCTATCGAATATCGTTCCTGTCTCATCCAACATGAAATTATAGAAATGAGAAAAAAAAGAAAAAGAATATGAAGAAAAGGAAAACGAAGACGAATACGAACGTTTCGGAATATGATCGATCGAAATAAATATTATCGATGTAATTAAAAAAAAGACTCGATTAGTCAATCGTGCGATTTTATACGAATTATCTCATCCTACGTGAAATTATAAAAATAAGGAGAAAAAGAAAAAGAAAAAGAAGATGAAGACGAAGATCAACGTTTCGAAATATGATCGATCGAAAGAAATATTATCGATGTAATTAAAAAAGAGACTCGATTAGTCAACTGTACGATTTTATTCAAACTATCTCATCCAACATGAAATTATAAAAATAAGAAGAAAAAGAAAAAGAAAAAGAGAAACAAAAAGAAGATGAAGACGAAGATCAACGTTTCGAAATATGATCGATCGAAATAGATATTATTGATCTAATTAAAAAAGAGACTCGATTAATCAATCGTGCGATTTTATCCAAACGATGAGATACTTCCGGTTCCGTTCGTCTCACCTTTCGCGGGCGTAGAGCAATCGAGCGAAGTCAAGCCGCTTGGAAGCGTTAATCTTGCCTCCAGGCAAAGGGTTCCGTACATTTCCTCAAACTCCTCCTCTTCCCTTTCCTCCTTCTCCTCCACCTCTTTCTCTTTCTCCCTCTCTTGTACCACCGTCTCTAGTAACCACGAAATTGATCCTGACCACGCGTATCGACGTGGGTCGGCGAGTCATGCGTGAAAAAGCTAAAAAAGGGAGCAGCCGATGTTCGAACATACGTATTTCTTTACAGACGAACACACCGTCAAGGAAATATCCCGTAATAGATTATAATTCGGCAGTGAATTTAAAATACATTATGATCGATAAATTAGAGGAAATTGTATCCTACTAAAAATCATAGGGTGCATCATTTATTTATCAAGATTAATTCTCTGATTTTGTTTTTACGACTTTCTCGATAGAATTCCAATTTCGTCCGACCGATGGAATATAATGGTCTTTTTATGTAAGATATGTCTATGTATGTATGTATGTATGTGTGTGGATGTATGTATGAACATACGTACGTACATCGATTATATATCGCGCAGAGTCTTCACGGATCGTTCCGTTATACCTCGAGTATATACCTACATACATACGTGCATAACGGCGAATATATAAATAACAATTACATACATACGTGCATAACGGCGAATATATAAATAATAATTTTTAAGAAAAAAGGAAAAAGAAAAAGAAAGAAAAAGAGAAAGAGAAAGAGAGAGACAGAAAAAAAGATAAGAGAAAGATAAAGAAATACGTTTCCGTACGTTTTTTTGAAATAATTCGGGTTAAGAATTTAATAAGACGAAAGAAGACTGCCGTTCTCGTAGAATTTAAATTAAGAATTCGAAAATAAAAGGCTGAGATATGGCAAAAGACTTGCAAGATGATGATGTGCAGTAAGGCCAACGCGTGCATATATTACGCACATTCTTTTCTCTATCTCTCTCTCTCTTTCTTTTCCTTCCTCTCTTACTCTCCTTCTTTAGTTCAAGCCTATGTACTCGTATTATCTACATATGGGCAAGCGAACCAATCAGAGAGCAGGTGCCAAAGACCGATATGAAAAGAGACGATGTTTTCAATGAGAACATCCTATATATGTATGTACATGATACGTATATATCTATACGTGGATACATACATACGTAGATATTTCTGTATGCGTCCTTTATGCGAAGCATTCACGTGTTGGCACGTGTACTCTCCCGCATTCCGATCAATATCGATTAATATCAATCGACTCATGTAACATCCTGATAATCTATCTTATGTTAATACCGAATTCAGGAAAGTTCCGGTCCCACGGAAATTATGATGCAACGCGTGCATCATTATGTTTCACAAAAGGGATATTGCATTAACGATGGATACTATATATTCACGCGTGTAATTTCAATACTTTCAAAGTATACATCTATCCTTTGTATCTATTATATTATAACGTGCTTGATGAATGAGAAATCGATATAATGATACTACGAGATATATTTCATACGAAAAGCCCTTTACAAGTAATTAATTTGACGAGCAACATTGATATTACCAACATTACTAATACTTATAGAATTAAAAATGGATTACATTATTTATTGAAATTTTACAATAGAATTATAGTATCGGTGAAATGTTTCAAATAATTGTTGGATCATTCCAATCGAATCTATTCGTTGGATTGCATTTCTAGTATATTATATGCTAATCAATGATTATTATTAATTAGATATATAAAATCAAATCTAAAAACATCGATCGAAAAATTCTAATGGTGATTAAGTTGTAATACATGTATCACGAAGCTTTAGGTGGTGATACATATATATTGCAGTAATATCTCGAGCATGATCTAACAGAGGTACGGGTCCATGGACGCTAAATACAAGCCACAGCTTCTCACCCTAGCTATGATGAGCTCTCACGTACTCTCATCGTTGTCGTGTTGGTACACACCTTTCACGACGATGCCCGACGACGACGACACACGAACGAAGATGGCTCGTCGTGACTCTGTAGAGGTGCCAGATATCGACCTGCCTACTGTCTAGACTCTAGACCTTAACCAGAATATGCCAGGCAGCCTATACACCGCTACCACCATCACTGATACCGTTACGAAACTTGCTACTTTTTTCTTTTTCTTCTTTTTTGCTCCCACCATTTTATTTATTTATTTTTTCCTCCTTTCCTTTTCTTTCTTCTTTCCTACGTGCACGCGCCGATGCACTCGAACGCGGTAAAGCAAGACGACGTGTGGCGCCCCGTAAGCGGGAAAACGACTTTTTAAATATATTTTCTCGCTGAAAAATCTCGTGAATTTCCCTTACATTTGTCAAGTGTTCTCTTTTTTCGTCTTCTTCTTCTTCTTCTTCTTTTTCTTCTTTTTCTTTTTTCCTTTTACGCGAAAGGACGAAAGGAACGAAACGTTCGTTTATTAGCACACTCTTACCGTTTTTTCGTCTCTCCCACGGTAGATGCATTCCGTGAAAATGCTTTTATGCTTTTACAACGGAAAGGATGCTTTTCGTTCGTCGAAAGAACTAGGAAAAAGAGAAAAAAGACGGTCGTTTTCGAACAAAAGAACGGATTCCGTCGAGAAAGTTATTAAGTCCAAGAAAGAGAGAGAGAGTAGGTGGAACGTTTCGTCGACGACTTTTTGGTAGAAAAATATCGGACCAGTACATATACGTATATATCTAAGCATATATGTATGTATGTACGAAAAGCAAGTTTTCACGCTTCTCTACGTTATGCCGCTGGGCGATTTTCCTCGAACGAGATAGCCACAGGCAAGCAGGGATATAACGACGTATTACGACCCGCAGACAATATATATCATCCCTACGGGTATATGAACATACCCCGACGAGAGGATACGATGAGTCCTAGGGGATGCAGATGGCCAGCACGTGCCTCGACTCGGATATTAGGACTCGAAGAGGTTTCCCTGGGATTTTATGCTTTTATACACCGAATCGCGTGTAGATGTATGTATTAACGCATACATAAATACATACATAGACAAGTACGACGATAGCATCATCGTTGTTATTTTCTTTTTCGAAATATATCTAGCTCCTTCCAAAGGAATAAGTTCTTCTTCGTTGAATTTTCAAAGATATAAAAGTATCCGCCATTTAGTTGACGACGAAACACAACTAATGAGCTTAGAAAAAGCACAGCCATTCGTACGTCTTCGATTTCTCCGAAACAACCTTTGTGCGAGTTCGCTCGATTGGTTGTCTTACATTAAAGGATTTAATCGATTTAATCGAGTCTAGCCAATAAGGATTCTTAACTTTCGACGTCGGAGCATCGATAAATTTCGTAGAACGCCAAAGGCATCATAACTTCCCTTCGAAGTGACCCATTGAATTCCGAATTAAGAGACTTCGAGGGGGTCTCGAGCAGTTTCTACACGCGGGAAACTCAACGCTGCGCCGAGTATTCTTTCTTCCTTTTCTTTCCCTTCTCTTCGTTCTCTCTCTCTCTCTCTCTCTCTCTCTCTCTCTCTCTCTCTTTCTCTCACTCTCTCTCTCTCTCACATTTTTTCTCTCTTCTTCTTCTTCTTTTTTTTTTTTTATACATCGAGCAAGAGGAAAGCGAAAGCGACGTCATAAAAGACGGCTTTGTGAAACTCGCTCCTACGAAAAGGGGCGCTGAGTTTTCTAAAGGCACTCGACCAACCACTCGATTCTGGCAGCGTCTGTAAGAAGGTGCGGCGACTCGTTCAGAGATAAGCCATACAATTCTGCTAATAGCCGGTGTCGCTTGTTAAAGTACGTTCCTTCGCCTTGAACCGGTACATCCTATCTTCTTATCGATCTTTTACAATTCTTCGATATATGTACTTTGAGTAATTTTAATCATTATATGATGATTATTTATTTCTTTTGCTTCTTTTTTTATTTTGTCTTCTTTTTTCCTTTTTTGTAAAATAAAAACCCTGTTGTAACATCCAAGAAACAACCCTTTTACTTTCGAAAATGATAGTGGTGCTATCTATGGAGCCACGACGATACATAAAAATGTATACAGTTTTCTATGTTATCCACTGTAAAAACTTCTTTATCTCCAGTTGATCATAAAACGACCTTCGTTACCGACGGTAGATTATTTACCGATATTCCTTTCTCGTAAATAAGAACGCGATACATTAGTTGCACGGAAATATCGAAGAGTGTCACGGACGTATAAGTGAACACACTCGGTCGCGCTCATTACCGGACGTTCGTAACAGCACTTTACGTGGAACCTGTTTTACATGCAAATTAAAATCCACATTTATGATATTAATCGCGAATATAATATTTTAAACAAAATATTTATTAAAGTCTAAATAAAATATACCTTTTCTTTTTCTCTTTTTCGAACGCAAATCGTTTTATTCGATAAAATCTTCAGATACGACGTAAAGTTTAAATGGACAATTACTCGAAAATCCTTAAAAAGAAAAAAAAAGAAAGAAAGAAAGAAAGAAAAGAAAAGAAAAGAAAAGAAAAGAAAAAAGAAATTATCCATTTAATTTCCTTATCCAGAGAGACCAGCGTACAGTGTAAAAATATAAATCGAACTTTCGAAGGTTTTTCGCGATGCCCTTCGCAAAGACCGGAATGCAAGTCATGGATGCCTAAAGGTGAAACCGAAACTGGAAATGCAACTGGAACTAAAACTGGAACTGGAAATGGAAGTGGAAGTGGAAGTAGAACTGAATCGAGCGAAGGAGCAAACGAATGGAGGGGGATTTTCTTTCGCGTCTCCTTCCGATTTCAGGCGGGTTCCTTTGGCCCGGAAATAACGCGCCAAATCGATTCGAGAAACTACTCGGTGACTCGAACGTGTGTCAGAATATGACTTGGGTGACTCATTCGTCTAACCATGCAACATAGTTAATACGAGCGAAACCGTTCGTTCTCTCTATCCGATATCATCGTATTCGATTCTCGAGTCGTGTCGAAGACGTGAATGTGAACTTTCTGCAGTGGAGAGTTCGTAACGAGTACACGATCTTATTTCATTCTTAATTATACGAAGTCTCGAAATTACGTACATCATAATGTTCTAAAAATAACTAACTCTCCTTTGCTTTACGTCACATTATCGTTTTTTTCCTCTTTTTTCTTTTCTCTCTCTCTTTTTTTTTTTTATTACATGTATATTATCATCGTCCCTTATAATCACGAGATATCGCAAGATGAAATGCGATAAATGGAACGGTCGGAGAATTTCAGAGAAGAAAAATTATGCAAATGGATGGTAAAACGCAACGAACGTAACGTTACCACAAAATTCATAGTACGCATTTCTCGAGAGAGAATAATACGGGCTTTCAGTATTCAGTTATTACGTAAAATGACGCGAATTCGATAATCGTAAGTGCGGGAAGCGATAGTGTCAGACGGAAGGATGTAAATTATATGCTGGCGATCACAATGGAACGATATCGATGTTGGACTAATTGGAAAAGCTAGCGCTCCCTTGTTCGCTTTACACTTTACAGTATGATAGCGTTACACCCATCGACGAAACTATTTAATGCCGATCAATGGCCGCGGCAATAATTCAAGTACCTAAACGCACGATTAATAATTCGAAATAGTATCGTAGAAGGGTCATAATGGTTCGATCGTTCGCGTTGTTAACGCTCTTTCGAGAGAAGAAAAGAGAAAAGAAAAAAAAGGAAGAAAACGTATCTCGCACACATAATTTCTCGGTAATGTAGTTTTATGGAGAATCTCTCGGATCCTCCCATAGAAAAACAATTTTCTTATACGGACAGAAGAGAAGAGTTATCTTGCGGTTGGAAATGCGTTTCGACATCTACGAAGCGAACAAAATCGCTCTATAATCAAACTCCCTCCCCTTCTGAACCCTCCTAAGAAAAAGAAGAGGAAACGGTATGAGTACAGATAATGATTCCATCGAACAAGAGAAGAAAAGCATTTTCCTGAAAGGTTTTTCATCGGATAAGAGTAGAAACGTTAAGAGGAAGATCGCGGACCATGCGGTCCTCGATCCTGATCACGATTCTGAGTAAGTAAGTAAGTAAGCAAGTAACTACGTAAATGCCGTTTGAAGCGAACTCGGAACGAGCTCGAACCTAGCAGAACGAGATATGCACCGGTCGACAAACGCAATAAGTCGTCGGTCGAGTAGCAACTTTCTAGCCCGCGGCTTCTCGCGGAACACGACTCGCTTCTTCTCAGGCTCCTTTAATAGACCGTACATCCACGCGAGTGGGGGCAATCGAAAGAAGAGAAAGAGGGGGAAAGGAGAGAGAGAGAGAGAGGATACAGAACGTATCCCCTCACACGCTAACCGTATCTACCAATAACGTAACTACTTACACGGGAGATCGATTCCTTCGAAAAAGGACGAAGGAAACGCGCGAAGAAAAGATGAAAAAGGACCACCGGACACGAGAGAATCGAATCCATTTCGTTCTCGTTCGGACGAGATCCACCGAACAATAAACTTCAACAATTTTCAACAAAAAAAAAAAGAAGAGATTCTGAAGCGTCAGATAAGAATCGGTAGGACCAGTACGCGAATCCATTGAGCACGAGAAACGCGTTCAAAGCGAGCAATTTTTTCAATGGATACGAATGAAACTAGCGAAGGACCCTCCCTCTACCTTCTCTCTACCCTTTCTTCTTCTTCTTCTTCTTCTTTCTCTCTTTCTCTCTCTCTCTCTCCTAACTCTATCGAAAGTGGAACGCGTCGCTTCAAAACTACTCGGACTTGACACACATTTCGCAAACGAAGAAGAGGCCTTTAGAACAGAACCTACCCGACTGCGATTACGTCGACATTTTTTTTTTCTACTACCAACCCTCCTCCCCTCTTTTCCTCAACCATTTCTCCTCTTTTTCCTTTCATTATTATTTTTTTTCTTTTTACTTTTCTTTTTCTTTTTCTTTCATTTCTCGTTCTCTCTCTTTTTGTATTCAATTTCTTTTCTCCTTCTCCTTTCTTTTCTTCTCCTTCTTCTTCCCTCTCTCTCCTTCACTCTTCTCTCCTCCCACGCCTTTCTTTCTCCTTTGTTCTTTCTCTCTTTCATACGAAAGAAACAAAGAGCTTTCGAGTAAAGCTCGAAGGTAAGTTCTCCCATTTAACTGTTCCTCTCGTTCAACGTTCTTTTTTTTTCTTTTTTTCATTGCAAAAAACAGAACAAAAAAAGGATAAAACAACAACAGTACCAACGTATAGCCAACTTTGGTTCTTGCGCGTTCGATAGCAGTAGCTCGTTTCGATCGACTTCGCTTTACTCTCGAGACATCTCCCTTCGGCATCACTCGTAAATACGGTAAATGTACGCTTTTTCGTGCTTTCCTAGGTGGATTCCGTTAGTAGACGTTTCACGATGAACGAATAAAACGTAGGAAGGAATGTTAAAGCGACTCGTTTTGTCGCAACGGTTGAAACGACGAAACGTCCTGGAAAAGAAATCGTCTTTCTTTCACATACCGTTTATCTTGACCCTTTTTTTTTTATTTCTTCAAGACGTAAGTCTTAATTATTATTTCTCTTGGTCCGGTACGTTCGAAGTATCGTAACGAAGTAACACGAGTTTCTCACGCGAAAATCTAGAGAGAGAAAGAAGAGAAAATCGACTCGTTCTATGGTACAAACGGTAAATCGTTTTTTCCTTTTTTATTATATTGACTCCAACGCGATTTTAAATTCAAAGAACTCGCTTTTTTCATATCCCTCACACAAATTCTTTTTTTCCGATAAAATGAGATAATATCACACCGTCCCTTTGCGAGATAAAATACAACCGATATACAACAGAATGTATTTTCGCTGGAATTAATGTTGATAAAATGATTAGATGCTTTTTATTTTAATAATAATCGGATAAAAGACTACTGATAAATGAGAGACAGATAGAGAAAGAGAGAGAGAGAGCTAACTATTTAATAGATAAAAAAGAAAAATTCGAAGACTTTCGAATGAACTCTCCTAATAGAATGATATACAAATCTTTTTATCATTCTTTGATCACTCTCGAAAAAGTATAAAAAAAGCTTTCGCTTCCGCAGCGGTATATCCTAAATTACTATTTCAATCATCAAATAGCCAACCGATGTCCTCTTTAGTTTAAGAAAAAAGAAAAGAAATAAAGAAAGAAAAAATGAAAAAAATACAAAACAAAGAAAAAGAAGAAACTCCTATCGCCAGTTCTAATGATCCCGGTGAAAACAACTTGTAACACTTTTATTTGGCCCACTCTACGCGCATATAATCTTACTGTCCAAGCGAGAGAGTCTCGGCGAAGCGTTAATAAACTATCGATGAAAAAGTTAATCGACGTTTTACAATCTCTCTCTCCTCTCCTCTCCTCTCTCTATCTCTCTCTGTCTCCCTCTGTCTGTCACGAGATTTTTCGCACGAAGTAACAACCGACAGATAGAACTTGGCGCGTGTTAAAACGAGAACGATAGTCGCGCGAGCTCTATGTCGAGAAGAAAGTAGCTAATAAAGAGAGAGAGAGAGAGAGAGAGAGAGAGAGAGAGAGAGAGAGAGAGAGAGAGAGAGAGAGAGAGAGAGAAATACGAGAGACTTAACGGTGAATAAAATTAGGCCTAGGAACTCCTACCAATGATGGACCCAAGCTCACGTGCACGTACTTACATATTTCCGCGCGAAGAATCGCGTGAACAAGAGACACACAGGTGCACAGTTACGTACACGAATCTACAAACTCACATACACGTATACACACACACACACGTGCCACATCACGCACGCATGTACATACATACAAATCTACGTACGTTCATCTATCCTACTTTCTTGAAGTTATATTCTCGTACGACCTACGCGAGAGGGAAGTGAGGGAATCGCGTATTCGTGTCCGTGAAAAAAAAAAGGAGAAAGAAAAAAAAATAGAAAGAAGGAGTCGAGATAGAAGACACGACCAAAGGCGATCGGACTTTCAGCGAGAGAAAGGAAGATAGAGAAGATAGAGAAAAAAAAATAGAAAAAGAGAGAGGAAGGGTGGGAGGGGAAAAGCGTGACACTTTGGACGACGCACGCTCGCTCGATGCTAATGCAAGTCCCGGCTTCTCTACTACGGACTCGGCGGACCTCGGCGTTAGTAGGTAAAAGCCGACTGCACGATTGTGCGACGAGATAGCCGGCTTTGCTTGCACGCGTGTCCACATAAACGTTCACATATGCGTTCGTTCCAACACGTATTTATATACCTTTATACGTGTTTATACTTATACGATGGAATACAACTTACATACCTATATATATATATTACCTTAGATATAGATATATATATATATATATACGTATAGGTACGTATGTATATATATGTAGGTAAATGCACGTAGTGTAAGCGTGAAGAGCGAGCGAGATATAACGCATGCACTATAAAACCTCGACGATAGAGCGCCGTAACCAATCGGCCGTTCCGCTGCACCTCGCTGCACTTTTGCTTTGTACCATGCACAATGCTGTCGTTGTCGGTGGAGATGTACGCCAGAGAAAGAGAGAGAGAGAGAGAGAGAGAAAAGAAAGATGGGAGCCACGAGAGTTGCTGAGAAACTAGGAGGTCTTCTTCGAACTTACGAGTTCTCGTAAACTTCGTTACCGTATATACTCGAGCTAAAGTACGCCCTTTATACGGATTTTAAGCGCTCCTGCGTCCTTGCAGTAAAACCATATCTCTTTCTCTTTCTCCTAAGTACGTGTACGAGAAGAGGAGACATTCTATCCTCCGTGATGCCACTCAATGAAAAAATTTTCTCTAAAGAATATCCTATGAGATATAGTTTTAGATGTAAACCGTAATATACCTATATGGCTACTGCTATCATCGTGTCATCACAAAAAAAAAAAGACAGGAAAAAATAAGGAAAAAAGAAAAAGAAAAGTCTTCAACGTGAAATATGTATCTAACTGGTCTCTATGCGAGAACGAAACGAACCGAGCTATCTCACACACGAAATTCGAAGCTTTCACCGTTCTCTAATGACCTCAGGAAATACATGGTACATGGTACATGCATACGTGTGTAAACCGTATCCGTATGTAAGTAGTTACTTACGCGAGTTCGTCCGTCTGTATGTGTGCGTGTGCGTGTGCGTGTGCGTGTGCGTATGCGTGTTTTGCTCGCATATTAGAGAGAAAGAAAAAGAGATGAAAGCAGATCGAGTGAAACCAGGCAACGTTACGTAAAACTGTAAATAATGGAATAATTAATTCACTCGAAGTATCAAATTAAAATTCGATTCGTTGCGAATCGAGCCTCTTTCTCTCCTCACCCACCCACCCACTCACTCCCCTCTACCGCCGCCTATCTTCGTCATTCTTATTAATTTTCCTTTCCTTCCTTATTATTTTTTTTTTTGACTTACTTCCTTCCTTTTAACGGTCATTAGCGTCACGATAAAAGGGGGCCTCGTTAAAAGGTTCCTTTCAAAAATTTTCCGAAGTTCGAGCGCTTAACGATTCGCGAACGAGTTACTAAGTTTGCCAGTTCGAGCCTTTGAAAGACTTACGACCGGGAAGGAATATAAGACGAAAAAGAAGAAGAAGAAGAGGAAGAGGAGGAGAGGTAGGAGGGAAAAGAAGAAAGGAAATAAAAGGATTTCAAAGATGGGCAAAAATGTACAGAAGAAATATATAAAAAGAAATAGAAGAGAGATAGAAGAGAGATAAAGAGATGGAAAGATAAAGAGATAGATAGAGAGAGAGAGAAAGAGAGAGAGAGAGAGAGAGAGAGAAGGAAATATCGAGCTTCGAAGTGATATCCTGGACGCGTATATTAAAAAACTTTTCGTTTCAACCGCTCACGAAACTTTTCTCAACCTGCTTTCGACCGAATCGTTAAGTTTGCCTCCCCACTATCAAAAAAAAAAAAAGAGAGAGAGAGAGAGAGAGACAAAATAAGCGGAAAAATTTTCTCCCATGAAATTCAAGTCGTTTGAAAAATTAAAAGAGTGCAATCTCTGCTTCTTGAAGGAACAACAATGCCTTATCGATCTTACTGAAAGAAAGACAAAGAGATAAAATGGGAGAAAGAGAACCAGAGAGAGAGAGAGAGAGAGAGAGAGAAAGAAAGACAAACAGATAGAGAAAGAGGTCTTAGCCCTCGAGAAACGTCGAGTTTTATGCCGCTATTAACTGGGTGACCTTAAAGAGAAATTCACGGCCGTTTAATTCGATATCGTCGCAGACCGCTATGATTCAAAGGCGTTGAAAGATATGAGAAAAGGGTCGAGTAAATGCCATACTCTTTTAAATGTTTATTTTTCTTTTCTCTTGTTTTCTTTTTTTTTTTATAGATATATATAGTACTTACACGTACAGATAATCAATCAATATCGTCGGATTTAGATCGATCGATATATCTACTATTTGCTTACAACCCCATGTAATACTATAATGCTTAGATAAGTACTTGTTTACTTACTCGAATATTCGAATTGCAAATTGACACTGGCCGATGTACTTACATATATACATATATATGCAACATCTATGTATATAGAATTTCTTAAATAATCAGAATATAACGTGCAATAAAAATTTTCGAAAGAGAGAAAATATTAGCTATCGATTAAGTTTTCCAATCACTCAAAAGTTTTCAAATGACGAATCGAGCCAGATTAAATACGATTGTAAGAACGTAAGAAACATTATTTTCCCATCCATATACCCTTCTCATCCTTGTGAGAAATATCGCAAATATTTACTGGGGCAATAGGGGCACGAGACAAAACCAGAGACAAAAGATTTGGAAGTTGCGAGAAAGAGGGTTACTTCGGTACTTCTCTTTCTCCTACCACCCTCTTTCCCTTCCATGGTATAAGAGCGTAAACATTTCATCGAATTTGACAAAGCCAAGGGCCTTCTGGCACCAACCCCTCGAAAGGGTACAAAAGAGAAGGTAATAACTAGTACAAGCACCCACATACCTAAAACCATACGATCGTGTCCGGAAACAACGAGGACAAATGAGAGAGAGTCCTTCCCTAGGAATGTTTGTTTGTTCTCTTTATTTCTTTTTTAACCGTCATTTTCTCTCTCTCTCTCTCTCTCTCTCGCTCTTTTTTTCGTTTTCTTTCTTTCTTTCCTTTTTGTTCTCCTCCACTGTCCTTTCATTGAAGCGGGAGAATCGAATTGGACGTACGCTAATCCTGGCACGTGCCTCTTGGGTACCTCGACAATACCCATAGGAAAGAAAGAAAACAAGAGAGAAAAAGAGAAAGAGAAAGAGAGAGAGAGAGAGAGAGACGATGTTTACGCAGGAATCGTATTTCTTTGACACCGGGTATATTTACGATCTTCCTAACTCTTCTAACCAGATTTTCCGATTAAATAAATTCTACGATCGAAAAGATCCCGATCTCTGGGAAATTAAATTATCGAGAAACTTTCACTGCGGAATTTCTTTTTTATAGGTACTATGAAAAGAGAAAGAGAAAGGGAGAGAAAGGGAGAGAGAAATAGGAATGGAGACAAGTAGAGAATTATATACATACGGTCGTAACTGCTACGAAGAAAGCTAAAGGAAAATATTGAACATGAACGAACGATGTAACCTGTCATCGTGTATATGTATATATTTATACACAAATATACACGATGTGATCTATGCATTATATATATATAACGATCTGCAAAACCGCTCATTTCCGCCGAAGCTAATTAAGAGAAATTAAAGCCATTACAATTACGTCTATATATATATATATATATTTAGACGCGTCATCGTTGTGTTCGTTCTTACTCGTGACATCAAAGTTTTATGACTGATTATTAATCGTTCTGCAATTAATATATACAGTTTTCAAAGAACTAAGTTATCAGAATATTAATTACAGAAAGAGAGAAAGAGAGAGAGAGAGAGAGAGAGAGAGCTACGTACTCTTTGTATTCCGTATATAAAACGACAAGAGAGAATTCGCATTCGCGTAAAGTCGTTCGTTGAAAGCGAGTTCGTACCGAGTTATATGCGTGGGAAAGAATCACCCTTGACCTTGAATTATGCGAATCCGATCCAAGCTTCTTGGCAATGGCTCGCAGAAGTTCTGATATCGAGTGATCTCACTTCTCTTTCTATTCTTTCCCTTCGTAAAAGAGAAAAAGAAGAAAAAAAGAAAAAAAAAATAATAATATAAGAAAAATACGAGACTTTCTGATAAGACATTAAAATTCTTCGTAGATCGTTAGTTCTGCATTAATTAAATAATTAACTTTCGTACGTGAAAGGTTTGAAATATAAATGATTATCGTTTTACCGAGAAGAAAGTTTGATATTTTACGAATATCTAACGAGCTTCGAGAACAAAATGTTTTATCGTTTTAACGGATTTACAGATAACAACGTATCGCGATATTGCAATAATAATTCATACCCGATCAGTAGGAGCATATCGATAAGACAACAAGTAGCAAAAAAAAATGATGTAAGATTGTACCCGAAGTAAAATTACCAGGAACTAGCAGCTTCATGGTAAACCGATTGGAACTCGAAAATTAGAGCCTTAGAAGAAATCGTTCCCTCAAGACTGCCTACGGAATGCACCTCGATAGCCTTGGCTGGTACGACGGGTTTGAGTCGTATGCGAGAAACGTACACTTCGTCCGCTAGGTGGGACGAAATGTTGACCGAGATGCACCTTTCTAAAGATGTCCATTCGATCATCCTCGACAACAACAAAGTTTTCTCTACCGTCGCTTATGATTTTAAAGAGAAAAGTAAATACGCGTATAATATAAAAAAAATATTATTTAATACACACACGCATAAAGATATATATATATATATTAATAATTAATCTAAATTAATTAATAACTTGTTAATTTTATATAATTAACGTAATAAAAGCTTAATATCGTTATATTGCATATAACGATTTTTTATACTCTCTGTTAAAAATAATAAATTACTTTCTCTATCTCTCTATCTCTTTCTCTCTCTCTCTCTCTATCTATATCTATCTATCTACCTATCTCTCCCTCTCTTATTATTCTTCCTTTATATTTTGTTTTCGTACGATCTTACAGCAGATCTATTTATTAGATAAATAATAACGAAATATCTTGCCATCGATTAATATCGAAATTCAAGGGTTCGAGTTAGTAAAGAGCGGACGAATAATTTGGAAAGCTAAAACGAGCACGAGGTATAAGGAACGCTTGTGGCACGGTTCAGTTCTCGTTTCAACCCCCCGGTGGAATAGGATGCGGAGCATTTAATTTAGTTAGAGGTTGGTAGGGTGCGGAAGTGCACGCGCTGTCGACAAACAAGGGTCTTTCGACAACCCTCCTCGTATTCGCATGGTAATTCGTGTCTACAGGGTATACGTACCAACCAATAATGCAGATCCTATTATTAGACGATACCAAAGCCCGTAAATTTATATCATTTTTTCGATAATGCGATCGTACAGAATCACGTTGACGTTTTAAAATTGAAAATAAATATTCCCTATTGATCGATTAACGAAGAAGCAACCCACGTAAAAATACAAAACGGGATCGTTCCAAGGAATATTCTTCTACGATCTAAACTCTTAAAGACGAGGTGATATGAATATTTTCTTAAAGAAACTAATACCTATAGTCTCGATATATTTATTTTCTATTTTATTTTTTTCCCCCTAAGACTTTGTATAAAAAATAAAGTATGCCAAGGGTGAGATCGACTTTTCTATGTACGGAATTAGTATTTAGAAAGTTCAAGGTCGATCCCTTCGACGTTCGAATTAGCGCACTTTCGTGAAAATCGATCGGCTCGATGATAGAAATTTTGATAAAAGGAAGGGGATGAGGAAGAGATGTATTAGGAGAAGGGGAGCGGTCAGGTTGAAGGAAAAAGAATATCAGACGGTTTTCACGTTGATCGATAAAAAAAAAGAAGGAAAAGAAAAGAAAACAAAACAGAAAAAAAAATACAAAAATTTTCGTTGAAACGAGGACGACGTCACGAAGAAAATTAATCGATTCTATAGATGGAACGTCATTGATGGTGACTCGTTGGTACTTATCTACGCGGGATAGATATAGATTTACACCCACGTCCGATCGATTTTTATTTTTCCAAGCCAGACCGGAA